>NC_137106.1:43203046-43205546 GCF_949357685.1 Gobio gobio
TTATTTTAAAATCCTCAGTTAAAAACCCATTCACTTTAACACAACTTGTAATGTCTGTATATAAGCATTTTATCCATTTTATGAAAATCTCCCCGAATCCAAACTTCTCCATTACATCCATCAAATATTTATGCTCTACTCTATCAAAAGCTTTTTCTAAATCTACACTTATTATATAACCCGTTTCTTTTTTATCTCTCATGTACCATATCAGATCTCTAATACTGTTCGAAATATCAGAGATATCTCTATTTAAAACTCCATATGCTTGATTAGTAGTGATTATATTTGGTACCACTTCTTTCAATCTATTTGCTAATACTTTAGTTAATATTTTGTAGTCCGTGTTCAGCATGCTTAGTGGCCTGTAGTTTTTTAAATCTCCTTTATCCCCTTTTTTCTTGTATATTATTTTTACAACTCCTTTCTTCATACTTTGTGTTAATTCACCCTTCTTTAAAACATCAATAAATATTTCATGTAGTATAGGACATAAGATATTTTTAAAAACTTTATAAAATTCATTTGGTAATCCATCTATTCCTGGGCTTTTTCCATTCCTTAACTGATCTATTGCAGTTTCTATTTCCATCTCTGTAATATTACCCTCACACATTTCTCTGTCTTCCTTATTCACTTTACTTTTGATTTTCTCTAATAAAAATTCCTCATCCTCTTCACTTAACTCATTTTCTGTAAATAAGTCTTTGTAAAATGTTTTAATTTCCTTTAAAATTCCCTCCTTGTCTTTCACTATTTGGCCATCTTGAATATTAATGCTTGCAATTATATCTGCTTTCTGTCTATTTTTCTCTAATTCATAAAAATATTTAGTACTTCTTTCTCCTTCTACTATATCCTTTGCTCTGCTTCTTATCATTGCTCCCTTACACTTTTCTTCCTCTATATTCCTCAATTTTTCTTGCAATTCTATTATCTTATCAATGTTTTTCTCTCCATCTGTTATTTTTCTCATTTCTTCATCCCATTCCTTTTTAACTTTATTTTCTGACACTCTTTTAGCTCTCTGTACTTTTTTAGAAAAGTTTATTGAAAACCTCTTTATTCTATTTTTCAAAACATCCCACCAAAATCCTTTTTCTTCTTCAAACATTTCATCATTAACACTATTGATTATTATACCCTCTATTTCAATTCTGTATATTTCCATTTTTAAAAGGTCTGTATTTAACATCCACATTCCTGGTCCTTTGATAAACTCATTAAAATCCATCGTTATCCATAAGAAATCATGATCACTTTCGCTATAATTTTTATAAAAAGCCTTTAAAACATAGTGTAATTCTTTTCTCTTACATAAACATAAATCTATTCTACTTTGCTTTAAATCTCTTCCAACTATTTGTCTTCTTGAATAATCTCTTTTTAAACCATTTCTCTCTCTCCACACATCAACCATATCATATTTCCTCATTATATTATATAATTCATTCCTCCCTCTATCAGCTCTATAAACCATTGAATCATCTATATCAATTCTTTGCAACACTGTATTAAAATCCCCAATCATAAAAATGTTTTCTTGTTTTTCCATTAAAATATTTAGACGTTTATAAAATTCAAACTTTTCTTTTTCCTCATTTGGTGCATGAATGTTACACACTTTTATTTCTCTATCTTTATATAATAGTTTAACCATTATAATTCTGCCATTTGTGTCTTTGTAATCTATGTCATTTTCCTCAAAAATCCCTCTTTTGATTAATATGGCAACACCTCTCTTCCTCTGCAAATCACAATTTATATACATTTCTCCATCCCATAATTTTCTTATTTCATCACTTATTTTATCTTCCCAAAAGGTTTCTTGTAAGCATAAAACGTCACATTTTTTGGTCAAATACGTCAATTTCTCCATTTTCTGGCATTTTGTCAAACCTCTTGCATTCAGTGATGCAAAACATAAACTCATCAGTAATACAGAGAAAAAAACAACCCATAGTCCAGCCATCATTCTATTCTATCTTATTCAAGAAATCCTAATCTTGATTCTCTCTTCTTATCTTTCTTCTTCTCCATCCTTTCCTTTAATTCTTCTCTTCTTCTCTTTTGTTTCATAAGGACCTTGTCAATGTCTATTCCTCCTTTTGGTACACATTTATTCAGTCCCTTCCCTATGCTTTCCATTTCAGAAGTACTCTCTCCTTTTACCGCTCCTCTTACCTCAGTCAATGTCTTTATTCCCATATCCTCCGCCTTTTCCTTTTCTTGTCCTTTTTTGTTGTCCATCTTAGTGTCCCCATCCTCCTGTTCCTTCGAAAAGTCTGTTTTAGTCACATCTAGATCCTCTTTGTCCACTCCTTCGTCCATCTCCATTCCTTGTTGTCTATCTTCATTCTTTTCCTTATTCTCATCTATGTTGATGTTCTCCTCTCCCTCAGCATCTTTTCCTTCTTTATCTCCTTGAGTCTGCCATTGTTCATCGTTCAAACTTTCAGTTGTTGTAACTCCCATCACCTCTTGTTCTTCAATTGCTGTG
>NC_137106.1:43225546-43228046 GCF_949357685.1 Gobio gobio
AATATTTCTTTAAAAACCTCATTTAAAATCTTTGTTAAAACTCCTTTAAAACATACATAAAACTCAGTTCCCAAACCATCTATTCCTGGACTTTTCTTTGTATTTAGTTGATTTATCGCTCTTTCAATCTCCTCTTCTCTGATTTCTAGGTCACACTCTATTTTATCTTCCTCACTCACTTTAGCTTTTATCAGATTCAAAAGTTTATTTTTCTCTTCCTCTTCCACACCCCTTGCACTAAACAGATCCTCATAAAAATTCTTTACTTCTTCTAAAATCTTTTCATTCCCTTCTACAATTTCCCCATTTTTCCCTCTTATTTCTTTTATCGTTTCAGCTTTTCCTTTCTTTTTTTCTAGATCAAAAAAGAACTTTGTACATTTTTCTCCCTCCACCACATATTTAGCTTTGCTTCTTAACCTCGCCCCTTCATATTCTTTTTCTTCTATTTCCTTCAGCTTGTCCTCCATTTCCTTTATCTTTTGTATGTCTTTATTTTCTTTATTTAATTCCATTTCCAAGTTTTCTTTTATTTCCCTCTCTTTGTACCTTTTGCATTTCTGCATTAAACTACAATACTTGATTGAGTATTTCTTAATTAAAAACTTTACGTTCTCCCACCACATTCTCTTATCCTCTTCATACATTCTATTTTCCTTTTCTTTTTCTATAATTTCTTTAACCTTTAAAACATAGTCTTCATTATTTAAAATCTGTGTATTTAAAATCCATACTCCCGGCCCTCTTTGCACTTTATTCCAGTCCAACTTAAAAAATAAAAACTTGTGATCGCTAAAACTTGTGTCCTCATACTTAATCTTTTCTATAAAATTCTCCACATTTCTACTACATAAAACAAAATCAATTCTGGTTTGGCACACAAAACTCCCCACTATTTGCCTCCTTGAAAACTCTTTTTTCTTTTCATTTCTTTCTCTCCACACATCTATCATATTATTTTCTCCCATTAATGCTTTTAATTCTTTTCTCCCTGTATCAGATTTAAAAACCATTCCTTCAGCCATGTCTTGTTTACTAAAAACTGTGTTAAAATCCCCCATCATCACTATTTCTTTATATTCCCGTACAATATTTCTTAAAACAGTAAAAAATTCCTTCTTTTCCTTCTCCTCACCTGGTGCATGTACATTTACTAAAATCAAATCTCTTCCTTCATATTTTGTCTCAACTACCATACATTTCCCTATTTTATCTTTGTATACAATTTTACTCATTTTAAACACATCATCTTTCATTAAAAAAGCCACACCTCTCCCAAACCTCCCATCTCCATTATTATAAAAAATACCTCCATCCCATCTCTTTTTATACTCATTCATTACATTTTCTCTCCAGTTCGTTTCTTGTAGTGCAATTATGTCTTCCCTTTTACATTTTTCTTTTACTTTTTCAAATTTCCTTATATCCATCAATCCCCTTGCATTAAAGGTAACACAACTTAAAACCATTAAAAAGAAGAAGAAAAATAAATACTTATCAATCATTGTTCAACGTTTTCTCCCTCCAGGTTCCTTAGCACATCATATCTGTTCTGTATCCTTTTCATCACCTTTTTTCTTATACTTTCCAAACGTGGTTTTACCTCTGTTACTCTCTTTCTAATTCGTCTTCTCTCCCCTCCGTCATTGTCCATGTTGTCCATCTTTGTTTCTTCCTCACTGTCCGTTTCTTTATTTCGGTCCATCTTTACTTGTCCATCTCTCTCCACGTCATCCTCCACATTGCTAAAACTGCCCGAAGTCGCCATTGCTTGTTCATTGCTATAAAAGTCCTCTTTTCCTCTTTCTCCTTCCTCTAGGTTGCTCGTTTCTCCTTCCATTTCTTTTTGTTGTAGTCCTTCCTCTTGTCCGTCATCCATTTGTTCTTTATCCTCGTTGTTTCCTTCATCCACCTGTTCCTCCCTTCCTCCTTCCTCTTCCTCCTCCTCCACCTGACACTCACATTTATTTAAAACTGCCAGACACTCCGGGCACTTGACAGCATTGCAATCCCGTGCAAAATGTCCCCTTTCCTCGCACTTGTAGCACGTGAAGTTTGGGCAGTCTTTCAACAGGTGGTCTGGGCTCATGCACAGCCTACAAGTCTTCACTTGATGGCTGTGCATCACTCGAAAGTGCTGTAGCCCTTCGGTTGTCTCTAGCCTTGTGCTATAGGGCAATGATGCCACTTCTTTGGGGAACCTCACCTTTACAAATCTTGTTCCGTCTTCAATGTCAGTGCCCGGGTAGTGCCTTCTTTTCACTTTTGTGATGGGATCAACTCCCCATCCCTCCAATTTGTCTAAAATTTCTTTGTCATCTAGGTAGACGGGCAGATGCATGAATGAGACAACATAATCTCTGTTTTGCAGGTTCTTCACTTCACAAATCACTCCTTTTACTCGCAGCCCTTCCATCAGTTTATCACACATTTCTTCTTTTTCCATCGTTAATTCATATTCTTTCCCTTGTCTTGGTCTTAGTGCCAAAATTTTGCCATG
>NC_137106.1:43235546-43238046 GCF_949357685.1 Gobio gobio
TTTTGTATTTTCCCCATAGCTCCCTCAATACTCTCAGTGTCTTTTAGAATTAAAGTGGTATCATCCGCATATTGGTAAATTTTTTGTTCTTTTTCTGATCCACCAAATCCAACCCCTTTAATATTTACGTCTTCTGCAACTGCTAAACCTAAAGGTTCAGCTACAATACTATATAACAAGGCTGATAACGGGCATCCCTGCCTTATAGACCTTGTTAAGCTAAAAACATCTGTCATAAAACCATTGCACTTTATAAAACTAATTGCATCTGTATATAAAGCTCTAATCCATTTTATAAAACTATCCCCGAAGCCAAAATGCTCTAAAAGTTCAAATAAAAAATCATGTTCTACCCTATCAAAAGCTTTTTCCAAATCTAAACTAAAAATGTATCCTTCCTTTTTGTTTTCAATCATATAGCTTACTTTATCCCTTATATTCATAACCGTATCTGTAATGTCCCTCCCTATAATTGAATACGCTTGATTTGTTGTTATTATTTCTGGTAAAACCTTCTTTAAACGATTTGCTAAAACTTTGGCTAAAATTTTAAAATCTGTATTTAACATTGATATAGGCCTATAGTTCTTTAAATCTGCTGAATCGCCTCTTTTCTTAAAAATTAATTTCACCATTCCTACTCTCATCAATTGGCTTGCTTTCCCTTTATCATATATTACCTTATATATCTCTTTAAGAACCGGCGTTAATATATTCCTAAAAGTCTTATAAAATTCACTAGTCAAACCGTCTGCCCCTGGACTTTTACCATTATTCAACTGTGATATGGCTGCCTCTATTTCCTCATCTAACAAATCCATATCACACCTTTCTTTATCCTCTTTATTAACTTTTGTTTTTACCTTACTTAATAAAAACTGCCTTTCTTCTTCTTGCGTCCCTTCACTTTTAAAAAGACGCGCATAAAACTCTTTTACACGTTCTAATATCTCCTTACTCTCTTTCGTTCTACTTCCGTCCAGCTTTAATACCTCCTTTATTGTATCCGCCCTTTGTCTATTTTCCTCTAAGCTAAAAAAGAATTTTGTGCACCTTTCCCCTTCCATTACATTTTTTGCCCTACTCCTTATCATAGCTCCTCTACATTTTTCACCTTCAATCTCTTTTAACCTGTTCTCATAATCTAAAATTGTTTCTATATCTCCATTCTCGTTTTGTAATTCATCTTTCAAAATCTGTCTAACTGTTTGCTCTTCCCTCCTCTTAATCTTTTGTATTAAACTGCTGTAGCTTATTGAATATTTCTTTACCTCATACTTTACATTATCCCACCAGACCCTCTTATCTTCTTCATACATTCCATTCTCTCTCTCCTTCATTATTATTTCTTCTATCTTCATTTTATACCCCTCATCTTTTAACAGCTCATTATTTAAACACCACACCCCCTTTCCTCTCTCTACCCCTACTTCATTCAAATGTACCATTAACATTCCATGGTCACTTAAAGAAGTCATCTTATAATATATTTTATCAACCATTCTCCTCATATTCCTTTTAATCAACATAAAATCTATTCGACTTTGCTTCATTTGATCTTTTACTAACTGTCGTCTAGAGAAGTCTCTTATACCCTCATTCCTCTCCCTCCATATATCTATTAGATCATTTGTATCCATTAGTTTGAGCAATTCCTCTCTCCCACTGTCTCTTTTATAAACCATATCATTTGCTATATCCATTCTACTAAACACTGTATTAAAATCCCCCATTAGAATAATTCTTTCCCCTTTTCCTATCTGGCCATTTAAATTATTAAAAAACGTTTTCTTTTCAGCCTCTGGGTTTGGCGCATGTACATTACACAGAAAAACGTTTTCCCCTCCTATAGCCATTTTTACAATAATGCATTTTCCTTCTTTATCCTTATAAAAGATTTCAACATCATCACTCACATTTCTTTTGCATAAAATAGCAACACCTTTCCCTTTCCCCCCTTCTCCGTTATTATAAAACATTCCTCCTTTCCATTTTCTTTTAAAACTATCCATCATTTCATCTTTCCAAAATGTTTCCTGCAATAATATAACATCAGCTTTTTTGCATAACTCTTTCATTTTGTCAAATTTATCCACACTAGTTAATCCCCTCACATTGATTGAAATAAAGCAGAGGGTCATTACAAACAACACATTCATGATTCATTTCTTTCTTCCCCCTCCTCCAATAAAACACCATCCTTGTTTGCACTTAAGTTCATTTTCTTTCTCTGTCCTTTTCCCCCACCTTCTTCTGGACTAGTTTTATTTATTTTCCCTCTTTTCATTCCCCTCCTAAGCTCCTCCAAATTAACTTCTATGCATTCTTCTACTTGTTCCTTTTCATTTTTATCCTCCCTCCTTCCTTTCCCACCATCAACCACCAGACCCCCAAAAACTCCTTTCGTAATTCCCTCCATCTCATTTTCTTCCCCTCTCTCCAACTCATCTCCACCCATTTCTTGCACATTCCCTTGACTATCCTCATTCATTTCAACTGC
>NC_137106.1:43260546-43263046 GCF_949357685.1 Gobio gobio
TTCAGCATACTTAGTGGCCTGTAGTTTTTTAAATCTCCTTTATCCCCTTTTTTCTTGTATATTATTTTTACAACTCCTTTCTTCATACTTTGTGTTAATTCACCCTTCTTTAAAACATCAATAAATATTTCATGTAGTATAGGACATAAGATATTTTTAAAAACTTTATAAAATTCATTTGGTAATCCATCTATTCCTGGGCTTTTTCCATTCCTTAACTGATCTATTGCAGTTTCTATTTCCATCTCTGTAATATTACCCTCACACATTTCTCTGTCTTCCTTATTCACTTTACTTTTGATTTTCTCTAATAAAAATTCCTCATCCTCTTCACTTAACTCATTTTCTGTAAATAAGTCTTTGTAAAATGTTTTAATTTCCTTTAAAATTCCCTCCTTGTCTTTCACTATTTGGCCATCTTGAATATTAATGCTTGCAATTATATCTGCTTTCTGTCTATTTTTCTCTAATTCATAAAAATATTTAGTACTTCTTTCTCCTTCTACTATATCCTTTGCTCTGCTTCTTATCATTGCTCCCTTACACTTTTCTTCCTCTATATTCCTCAATTTTTCTTGCAATTCTATTATCTTATCAATGTTTTTCTCTCCATCTGTTATTTTTCTCATTTCTTCATCCCATTCCTTTTTAACTTTATTTTCTGACACTCTTTTAGCTCTCTGTACTTTTTTAGAAAAGTTTATTGAAAACCTCTTTATTCTATTTTTCAAAACATCCCACCAAAATCCTTTTTCTTCTTCAAACATTTCATCATTAACACTATTGATTATTATACCCTCTATTTCAATTCTGTATATTTCCATTTTTAAAAGGTCTGTATTTAACATCCACATTCCTGGTCCTTTGATAAACTCATTAAAATCCATCGTTATCCATAAGAAATCATGATCACTTTCGCTATAATTTTTATAAAAAGCCTTTAAAACATAGTGTAATTCTTTTCTCTTACATAAACATAAATCTATTCTACTTTGCTTTAAATCTCTTCCAACTATTTGTCTTCTTGAATAATCTCTTTTTAAACCATTTCTCTCTCTCCACACATCAACCATATCATATTTCCTCATTATATTATATAATTCATTCCTCCCTCTATCAGCTCTATAAACCATTGAATCATCTATATCAATTCTTTGCAACACTGTATTAAAATCCCCAATCATAAAAATGTTTTCTTGTTTTTCCATTAAAATATTTAGACTTTTATAAAATTCAAACTTTTCTTTTTCCTCATTTGGTGCATGAATGTTACACACTTTTATTTCTCTATCTTTATATAATAGTTTAACCATTATAATTCTGCCATTTGTGTCTTTGTAATCTATGTCATTTTCCTCAAAAATCCCTCTTTTGATTAATATGGCAACACCTCTCTTCCTCTGCAAATCACAATTTATATACATTTCTCCATCCCATAATTTTCTTATTTCATCACTTATTTTATCTTCCCAAAAGGTTTCTTGTAAGCATAAAACATCACATTTTTTGGTCAAATACGTCAATTTCTCCATTTTCTGGCATTTTGTCAAACCTCTTGCATTCAGTGATGCAAAACATAAACTCATCAGTAATACAGAGAAAAAAACAACCCATAGTCCAGCCATCATTCTATTCTATCTTATTCAAGAAATCCTAATCTTGATTCTCTCTTCTTATCTTTCTTCTTCTCCATCCTTTCCTTTAATTCTTCTCTTCTTCTCTTTTGTTTCATAAGGACCTTGTCAATGTCTATTCCTCCTTTTGGTACACATTTATTCAGTCCCTTCCCTATGCTTTCCATTTCAGAAGTACTCTCTCCTTTTACCGCTCCTCTTACCTCAGTCAATGTCTTTATTCCCATATCCTCCGCCTTTTCCTTTTCTTGTCCTTTTTTGTTGTCCATCTTAGTGTCCCCATCCTCCTGTTCCTTCGAAAAGTCTGTTTTAGTCACATCTAGATCCTCTTTGTCCACTCCTTCGTCCATCTCCATTCCTTGTTGTCTATCTTCATTCTTTTCCTTATTCTCATCTATGTTGATGTTCTCCTCTCCCTCAGCATCTTTTCCTTCTTTATCTCCTTGAGTCTGCCATTGTTCATCGTTCAAACTTTCAGTTGTTGTAACTCCCATCACCTCTTGTTCTTCAATTGCTGTGTCCTCATTTTCCTCGTCGTCCATCTCACATCTGCATCTTGACCTTGTCTTGTCGCAGCCTTGGCACCGTGGAGCTTTGCAGTCCCACGCATAATGCCCCTGCTCCAGACAGTCTCTGCATCTGAACTGAGGACAGTCCTTTTTCTCGTGCTCTGGACTTGCACATATCCTGCATGTCTTCACTTGGTTATCGTGAATAACACGGAAATATTGTATTCCTTCTTCAGTGATTATTTTTGTGTTGTAGGGTAAAGACTTGACCTCCTTTGGGAACTTTACCCTGATGAATCGTGTTCCATCCGCCACCGTTGTCCCTGGATGATATCTCCTTCTAAGAGGTAGAATGGG
>NC_137106.1:43278046-43283046 GCF_949357685.1 Gobio gobio
ATAATAACTTCATCAAAATCCTCACATCATTTTCCACCTTTAAAATACACTTACAGATACATACACAATCTTTTTTTTAAAAACAATCTGAATCACATACTGGCAAAATTACATTGAAATGAAACCATGTCTTTTCCATAAAAGGATTATTCTGAATGAAATTCTTATTAAATACTTCTTCTTTTGTTTCCATTTTAAAATAATCAAATAATACTTGAAGAATAAAACACACCCTTTGCTTAAAAAGTTTACACACAGACACATTCTTCTTTTTTTCCTTGACTATATTCCTCCTTCTCCAAATTATTAACCTTGCAACTGTTAAAATCAGATTTAAAAAACAAACATTATTTACTTTCCCTTTAAAACCAAACAAAAATAATGTTTCCCAATTCATTTCAACAATTGCTTCATCTACCCCCAATTTTGTAACTATTTCTTTCAATTTTTTAATAAAACATTTCAACTTTATACATTTAAAATATAAATGCAAAATTCCTTCATCTTCTTCATTACACACTTTACACTTTGCTTCATCTGATATGCCAATCTTACACAGTCTCATTTCAGTAAACAAACAATTGTGTCTTAAAATATAATCAAAATTCTCTAACTCTGGACTTTTCCACCATTCTCTTAAATTTTGCCACAATTCCTTCGCTTCTATATTGGGATAAAGTCTTTTCCAATATTGTTCTGCTTTTGGTTCAATAAAAACATCTTTACATAAACACAAATAAAATATATTTAATTTAAGATCATTAAAAGCATGTTGTTCATCATTGATTTTAACACTAACCACCATTCTGTCATTTGTCTTTGTTTTCTCTTCCATAATTTGTATCCATTCCTTTGGTATTATCTCCTTTAATTTTCCATATTGATTTTCTAAAACTACTTTACTTTCTTCTCCATAATTTTCTTCAATTGCATCTTTTATTACTTGGGTCGGCACAAAACCGGGTATTACTTCATACATTATATCTTTTATTTGTCTTATCCCCGCATTATACCATTTTTTATAAAAAATTGTGTATTCCCCTCTTTTAATTAACTTATTTAAAAACAGTGGTTGTCTTAAAATCTCATCTTTATTAAAAGACGTACAAACAACATGCTTACTAAAATCTCCCCATGCTTTTAAAACTTCTTTATAGTACTCAGGAATTCCATTCATCATATTTTCCTTTAATTTCATCCATAAAACTCCATCTCCTATTTGACCACACTTATTTAAAAAATATCTCATTACCCCTTTCCAATCATGTTTCCCATCTTTACAATATTTTTTAACTACTTTTATTCTTATGCTTTTCATTCTTATTAATGGATCTAATAATCCCAGCCCTCCTCCTTCAACTTGACCAATTAAAGTATCGTATGCAATTTTCGACGGTTTGCCTTCCCATACAAAATTTAAAATTAAAGACTTTATTTTTTTGTAAACACATAATGGCATACTCACAGAACCTAAAACGTACCACATTTTAGATAAAAACAAAGAATTTATTACTAAAACCTTCCCTTTTAAAAACAAGTTCCTTAATTTCCAGAAGTTCAACCTCTTTTCCATTCCCTTTAAAACCTCCTCCCATACCAAATTCCTGATCACATTTTCATTTTCTCCAACCCTAATTCCTAAAATTTTCATATTTCCTTTCTGTTCTTTAAATGATATTTCAACAGGTAATTCATTCACTCTTCCAATTCTCATGTATGTGGTTTTTTCTTGATTGACTTTAGCCCCCGTTCCTCTGCAATATTTTCCCAACACCTCCATAACTTTTTCTACACTTTTAATATCTTTAATAAATAATGTAGTGTCATCAGCATATTGATATATCTTATGTTCAGTTTCTTCTTCTTTTATTGATATTCCTTTGATATTTTTTTCCTTTTCTACTGCCAGTCCTAGAGTTTCGGCCACTAAAGTGTATAACAATGCTGACATGGGGCAACCTTGCCTTATCAACCTTGTTATTTTAAAATCCTCAGTTAAAAACCCATTCACTTTAACACAACTTGTAATGTCTGTATATAAGCATTTTATCCATTTTATGAAAATCTCCCCGAATCCAAACTTCTCCATTACATCCATCAAATATTTATGCTCTACTCTATCAAAAGCTTTTTCTAAATCTACACTTATTATATAACCCGTTTCTTTTTTATCTCTCATGTACCATATCAAATCTCTAATACTGTTCGAAATATCAGAGATATCTCTATTTAAAACTCCATATGCTTGATTAGTAGTGATTATATTTGGTACCACTTCTTTCAATCTATTTGCTAATACTTTAGTTAATATTTTGTAGTCCGTGTTCAGCATACTTAGTGGCCTGTAGTTTTTTAAATCTCCTTTATCCCCTTTTTTCTTGTATATTATTTTTACAACTCCTTTCTTCATACTTTGTGTTAATTCACCCTTCTTTAAAACATCAATAAATATTTCATGTAGTATAGGACATAAGATATTTTTAAAAACTTTATAAAATTCATTTGGTAATCCATCTATTCCTGGGCTTTTTCCATTCCTTAACTGATCTATTGCAGTTTCTATTTCCATCTCTGTAATATTACCCTCACACATTTCTCTGTCTTCCTTATTCACTTTACTTTTGATTTTCTCTAATAAAAATTCCTCATCCTCTTCACTTAACTCATTTTCTGTAAATAAGTCTTTGTAAAATGTTTTAATTTCCTTTAAAATTCCCTCCTTGTCTTTCACTATTTGGCCATCTTGAATATTAATGCTTGCAATTATATCTGCTTTCTGTCTATTTTTCTCTAATTCATAAAAATATTTAGTACTTCTTTCTCCTTCTACTATATCCTTTGCTCTGCTTCTTATCATTGCTCCCTTACACTTTTCTTCCTCTATATTCCTCAATTTTTCTTGCAATTCTATTATCTTATCAATGTTTTTCTCTCCATCTGTTATTTTTCTCATTTCTTCATCCCATTCCTTTTTAACTTTATTTTCTGACACTCTTTTAGCTCTCTGTACTTTTTTAGAAAAGTTTATTGAAAACCTCTTTATTCTATTTTTCAAAACATCCCACCAAAATCCTTTTTCTTCTTCAAACATTTCATCATTAACACTATTGATTATTATACCCTCTATTTCAATTCTGTATATTTCCATTTTTAAAAGGTCTGTATTTAACATCC
The DNA here is from genome assembly GCF_949357685.1 of Gobio gobio. Taxonomy (NCBI): domain Eukaryota; kingdom Metazoa; phylum Chordata; class Actinopteri; order Cypriniformes; family Gobionidae; genus Gobio; species Gobio gobio. The sequence goes on from NC_137106.1 coordinate 43,281,221, forward strand.
ACATTCCTGGTCCTTTGATAAACTCATTAAAATCCATCGTTATCCATAAGAAATCATGATCACTTTCGCTATAATTTTTATAAAAAGCCTTTAAAACATAGTGTAATTCTTTTCTCTTACATAAACATAAATCTATTCTACTTTGCTTTAAATCTCTTCCAACTATTTGTCTTCTTGAATAATCTCTTTTTAAACCATTTCTCTCTCTCCACACATCAACCATATCATATTTCCTCATTATATTATATAATTCATTCCTCCCTCTATCAGCTCTATAAACCATTGAATCATCTATATCAATTCTTTGCAACACTGTATTAAAATCCCCAATCATAAAAATGTTTTCTTGTTTTTCCATTAAAATATTTAGACTTTTATAAAATTCAAACTTTTCTTTTTCCTCATTTGGTGCATGAATGTTACACACTTTTATTTCTCTATCTTTATATAATAGTTTAACCATTATAATTCTGCCATTTGTGTCTTTGTAATCTATGTCATTTTCCTCAAAAATCCCTCTTTTGATTAATATGGCAACACCTCTCTTCCTCTGCAAATCACAATTTATATACATTTCTCCATCCCATAATTTTCTTATTTCATCACTTATTTTATCTTCCCAAAAGGTTTCTTGTAAGCATAAAACATCACATTTTTTGGTCAAATACGTCAATTTCTCCATTTTCTGGCATTTTGTCAAACCTCTTGCATTCAGTGATGCAAAACATAAACTCATCAGTAATACAGAGAAAAAAACAACCCATAGTCCAGCCATCATTCTATTCTATCTTATTCAAGAAATCCTAATCTTGATTCTCTCTTCTTATCTTTCTTCTTCTCCATCCTTTCCTTTAATTCTTCTCTTCTTCTCTTTTGTTTCATAAGGACCTTGTCAATGTCTATTCCTCCTTTTGGTACACATTTATTCAGTCCCTTCCCTATGCTTTCCATTTCAGAAGTACTCTCTCCTTTTACCGCTCCTCTTACCTCAGTCAATGTCTTTATTCCCATATCCTCCGCCTTTTCCTTTTCTTGTCCTTTTTTGTTGTCCATCTTAGTGTCCCCATCCTCCTGTTCCTTCGAAAAGTCTGTTTTAGTCACATCTAGATCCTCTTTGTCCACTCCTTCGTCCATCTCCATTCCTTGTTGTCTATCTTCATTCTTTTCCTTATTCTCATCTATGTTGATGTTCTCCTCTCCCTCAGCATCTTTTCCTTCTTTATCTCCTTGAGTCTGCCATTGTTCATCGTTCAAACTTTCAGTTGTTGTAACTCCCATCACCTCTTGTTCTTCAATTGCTGTGTCCTCATTTTCCTCGTCGTCCATCTCACATCTGCATCTTGACCTTGTCTTGTCGCAGCCTTGGCACCGTGGAGCTTTGCAGTCCCACGCATAATGCCCCTGCTCCAGACAGTCTCTGCATCTGAACTGAGGACAGTCCTTTTTCTCGTGCTCTGGACTTGCACATATCCTGCATGTCTTCACTTGGTTATCGTGAATAACACGGAAATATTGTATTCCTTCTTCAGTGATTATTTTTGTGTTGTAGGGTAAAGACTTGACCTCCTTTGGGAACTTTACCCTGATGAATCGTGTTCCATCCGCCACCGTTGTCCCTGGATGATATCTCCTTCTAAGAGGTAGAATGGGAGTTACACCCCAACTGATCAGTTTTTGAACTATCTCCTCATCTTTTATATAACTTGGTAAATTCAAGAAGGAAACCATTCTCTCTGTAGCACACAATTTCCTTATCTCACAGTCCATGCCATTAATCGTTACTCCGTTCACCAGTACATCACAGTCCATCTCACTTTCCATAGTCA
>NC_137106.1:43293046-43315546 GCF_949357685.1 Gobio gobio
TGGCTATTGAACAGGCTCAGGCACTCTTTTTTTTTTTTTTTTTTTTTTTTTTTTTTTTTTTTGAATTCTTCTTCTTTCTAAAACAAAAATGCTTATAGCACCTGGTATTCCCAGGCGGTCTCCCATCCAAGTACTAACCAGGCCCGACTCTGCTTAGCTTCCGAGATCAGACGAGATCGGGCGTGCTTTTTTTTTTTTTTTTTTTTTTTTATTAAATCATTGACGATACATATCATTTAAAACTTTTCCTTTTCCAATCATATACAAACATACATTCAAAAATTCAATTCACTTCTTGTCATACATTCATAAACCCTCACATTTCTTTTTACAGATTCAGCTCCAGCCCATTCAATGTATTTTTGATGAAAGGATTATTTTCCCCTATCAATTTATTAAGTATATTCATCTTCCCTTCACCCTTAAAGTACTCTTCCAGTGTTTTTATATATTCTTTCATTCTCCTATTAAACCACATCCACAAGTCCAACTTCTTCTTTTCCTTTCTTGCAAAATTCCTTCTCCGCCATATCACGTCCCTCGCAACAGTCAAGAAAATATTTATTACATTCTGTTTTTCACAAATTGTATTGACTCCGAATAAAAACACACAGTTCCAGTTCTGCTCTTTTTCAATTTCATCACTCTTATCTCCCAACAGTTCTTTTACCATCATTTTCATTTTCAGTTGGAAAGCTTGTAGTTCTGAACATGACAGGAACATATGTAGAATTCCTTCCTCCTTTACCAGACAAACTTTACACATTGCATTTTCAGTTAGACCCATTTTGTGCAGTTTTAATTCTGAAAATATGATATTATGCCTTATACAAAAGTCCAAATTTCCCATTCCTGCATCCATATACCATTTCCACAGATTTTTCCATAACATCTTCTTATCAAAATCGTTAAAAACTTTTTCCCAAAATTTTACTGCCGCTGGTTCTTTAAACACTGAATTCCTAAAAAACACATAAAATTCCTTCACTGAACTTTGATTAAAAGGAACATCTTCTCCTTTCTCTTTTATAAATACCTTCATTTTTCCCCTTTCATTTCCATTTTCTTTCTCAATCGTCTTAACCCATTGCCCAGGAATCGCTTCTTTCACCTGTTCATATTGTCTTTCCAAAATCTTTACATTTATGTCGTCATCAACCTCTTTCACCTCATCCACTATTGCTTGGAACGGAAAGAATCCTTCTTTTACCTCATATAATACATCCCTCACTCTCCTAAATCCAGCCTTAATCCATTTATTGAAGTACAACTCTTTTCCATTATATAATACATTGTCATTTAAGAACAATGGTTGATTTAACATTTCTTCTCTGCATCTAGGAATCATGCTTACATTTATTTTGAATTCCCCCCATGCTTCTAAAACCTCAATATAAAACTCTGGGATTCCAAACATCAAAGTTTGCTTCAATTTCATCCCTAAAATATCTGCCCCAATGTTCATATTTCCACATTTGTTTAAAAACAACTTCATTATCTCTGGCCATTGTGCCTGATTTCCTTCACTCAAAAACTTTTTCACTATTTTGACTCTAAAACTCTTTTTCTTTAATTCCGGATCCTGTAGCCCCAATCCTCCATCTTTCACATCCCCTATTATTGTTTCATATGCGATCTTAGATGGCTTTGAGTCCCATAGGAACTTCAAAACCACTGCTTTTATTCTTTTGCCTATCCACCTTGGCATCGGCGTAACTCCCAACACGTACCACATTTTCGCTAACATTAAGGCATTCAGTACTAACACCTTCCCTCTCAATGTTAGAGCCCTCGGTTTCCAAAAATTCAAAACTCTTTCCATCCTTCCAATCACCTCATCCCACATCATGTCCCTCATTACTCTTTCATTTTTCCCTATTCTAACTCCTAACACCTTTAAGCCCTCTTCTTCTTTAAAAGGAAACAAGCTTTGAATATTCTCCCCCCCTCCTATGTTCATATAAACTGTTTTCTGTATGTTTATTTTGGCCCCCGATCCTTTACAGTACTTTTCTAAAATTTCCATTGCCTTTTTAACACTGTTGACATCCCTCACTATTAGCGTTGTGTCATCTGCGTATTGATAAACTTTTTGTAATTCCTCATTTTGTCTTAGATCCACCCCTTTGATTTCCTTTTCTCCCATTATTGCTAACCCCAGGGATTCAGCTACCAAACTATATAGTAGGGCTGACAAAGGACAGCCTTGTCTTATTGACCTTGAAACACTAAAAGCTCCAGTTAAAAACCCATTGCATTTTATTTGGCTTTTCGCCCCTTTGTATAAAATCTTCAACCATTTTATAAAATTCTGTCCAAAATCAAACTTTTCTAAAATTTCAAACAAAAATTCATGCTCTACTCTGTCAAATGCCTTTTCTAGATCTAGGCTTATTACATATCCCTTTTTCTTTCCCTCTACCATATGACTCACCACATCCCTTATGCTACACACTGTGTCTGTAATATCCCTTCCTTCGACAGCGTACGCCTGATTTGTTTCAATAATATTTGGCATAATTTTCTTTAGTCGGTTTGCTAATATCTTCGCTAAAATTTTATAGTCTGTATTTAGCATGGTTATTGGTCTATAATTTTTCAATTCATTCTTATCTCCTCTTTTCTTGAAAATTAGCTTAATAACCCCAATCCCCATAAAATGACTCGTTTCTTCCCTTTTAAATATCTCATCATACACTTCCTTTAAAATTGGTGTCAACACATCCTTAAAATGTTTATAAAACTCACCCGACAGCCCATCCCTTCCAGGACTTTTCCCATTATTTAATTGCATTATAGCATTTTCGATTTCTTCCTTTCTTATCTCCTCATTACTCATTTTTTTATCATCTAAATCCAATTTTTTCCTTATTTTCCCAATTAAAAATTCTTTTTCTGTCTTTTCGATTTGTCCTTTGCTAAACAACTTCTTATAAAAATCTATTATTTCTTTTAAAATCTCTTCTGTTTCTTTCACTATCTCGCCACTTTCTCTTTTTATCTCTTTGATTATCCCTTCTCTCTGCCTACTTTTCTCCAAATTAAAGAAAAACTTTGTGCATTTTTCCCCTTCTATTTCATATTTTGCCCTGCTTCTTATCACCTCCCCTCTAAATTTCCTTTCTTCTATTTCTTTAAGTTTTTTTTCCAATATTAAATATCTTTCCACATTCCCACCTCCCTCATTCAGAATATCTTTTAATTCTTTTCTTATTTTATTTTCTTCACAATTCCTTACCCTCTTCAACATTTTACCAAAGTTTTTTGCGTATGCCCCAATTCTGTATTTAACATTATCCCACCAAATTCTTTTGTCTTCTTTGTACAATTGATCCTTCTGTTCTTCTTTTATCACCTCTTCTACTCCTTTCTTAAAACTAATTTCCTTTAAAAATTCTGTATTCAGAATCCATAACCCCGGCCCTCTCTTCATCCCACTTGAGTCAATCTGCACCCATACAACTTTATGATCACTTAGTGATGTTTTTTTATAATAAATATTATCAACCGTATTCATAAATTCACTCTTACACATTGCAAAGTCTATTCTGCTAGCACACATACAATTTTTAACCACCTGTTGTCTTGAAAATTCTCTAGCACCTTCATTTCTTTTCCTCCATATATCCACTAAATCATTTTCTTCCATTATACACTTCAGTTCTTTCCTCCCTCCGTCTGATTTAAAAACCATTCCCTCTGCTAAATCCATCTTGCTAAACACCGTATTAAAATCCCCAATTATTAAAAACCTTTTCCATTTTCCCATGCATACCTTCAGCTTTTTAAAGAAGTCCACTTTTTCTTTTTCGATAACCGGTGCATGTACATTACATAAAATAATTTTTTCTCCCCCCTCTTCTATTTCCACAGCCATACACTTCCCCTCCTGATCATTATACACCTCTTTTACATCCTCACACACCCCTTTTTTAATTAAGATTGCTACTCCTCTCCCTCTCCTCCCATCTCCATGGTTGCACAAAACATCCCCTTTCCATTTCTTTTTAACCTCACCCATTACATCGTCTCTCCAATTTGTTTCTTGAATCATTATAACATTTGCCATTTTACAACCTTCTTTCAGCCTTTCAAATTTTCCCATATCTAATAACCCACGAACATTAATGGTTGCAATACTCAGAACCATTGTACAAAAAAGAATCCACATTTCCTTCATCATTTCATTTCATCACCCCTCCCCAATAATACCCCAAATCTATTTTGAACCCCTCCCCCTCCCTTTATTCCTTCATCCTCCATTCCCCTTTTCATCAAATGTCTTCTTTTGGCTTTTTCATGCTTTTGCATTACCTTTAACAGACGACGTCTTGTTGTTTTCACCTTTTCCCAGTCTTTTTTACTGTCCTTCATTCTTTCCTCCTCCATCTCCTCCTCCTCCTCCTCCTCTTGGCTCTCCAATGAAACCTGCTCCCCTTCTTTACTCTCCGCACTCTCCCCTTCTTGTCCTTTTTCCCCATCGTTCTCCACCGTCTCTCCAACTTGTTCCCCTTCCTCTTGCTCCATTTCTTCCATTAGCTCCTGATCTTCCTCCTCTTCATTTTGTGTTTCCTCCGCTGCTGCGTTGTTTCCCTCCACATTCTCCACATTTTCCGCCTCCAACTGGCACTCACATTTAACGAGCACCTTCTTACAGTCAGGACATCTTGCCGCATCGCATTCTCTTGCAAAGTGCCCCAGCTCGTCACACTTATGGCACCTGAATTCGGGACAGTCTTTCATTACATGCCCGGGATCCATACACAGACGGCAAATCTTCACCTGTCTGTCATGTATCACTCTAAAATACTGTGCTCCTTCCGCAGTTTCAAACCTCGTGCTGTATGGAAGAGAGGGAACGTCCCTTGGGAATTTAACCCTCACATACCTAGTCCCATCCGTGATACTCATGCCCGGATAGTACCTCCTTCTGATCTCTGATGTTGTTGAGACGCCCCATGCATTAAGCTTGCTTTTAATCTCTTCATCCGTTATGTAGGAAGGCAGGTGCATAAAAGAAACAATGCACTCCCTTGTGCTCAACCTCCTCACCTCACAGCGGATCCCCTTGATCATTAAGCCATCCTCAAAATTTTCACAAATGTCCTCATTTTCCAAAGTTATTTCAAATTCATTGTTCAATCTTGGTCTCACCGCCAACACCTTTGTCACTCCCACCTTTGCTATCAGAGCAACGATCACATCCTCCGCTTTTCCTCCATCCACCTCAGCCATATTTACAATCAATGTTGCCTCCTTTGCATACTTCTTTTGTTGTTCTCGCTTGCTTCCTTCTTCCCTTCTCTCCACTCTTCCTCTTTGCACTCTCCCCTGCTCCTCCTCAATTCCTTGCGCTTGTTCCTTGTCCTTAGCCATTTCTTTGTCAATACCAGTTGATCCGTCCATAGTGAGCAAAATGCTCATTTTGCCCTCCCCCGAGCAGCTGTTTCTGCTCAGGGTAGCACAACCAAAAAACTAAATTAATTCCTACAAAAGAAATCCGGATAATATTCCACTAAAACTTAAATCAAAAAGTTTGGGAGAGCCTTTCTCTCCCTCCTGCTGCCAACTCACTTCCTGGATCGTACCAAGTGCTCAGAGTGGTATGGCCATAAGCGAAAGCTGCTGCCAAATTCTGGCTATTTAAGAGTTCAAGAACTCTTCTTCTTCTTCGTACTCTGATCGGGCTTGCTCAGGGTGGTATGGCCATAAGCGAAATCCGCAGCCAAATTCTGGCTATTGCACAGGCTCAGGCACTCTTTTTTTTTGTTTTTTTTTGTTTTTTTTTTTGGAATTCTTCTTCTTTCTAAAACAAAAATGCTTATAGCACCTGGTTTTCCCAGGCGGTCTCCCATCCAAGTACTAACCAGGCCCGACTCTGCTTAGCTTCCGAGATCAGACGAGATCGGGCGTGCTCAGAGTGGTATGGCCATAAGCGAAAGCTGCTGCCAAATTCTGGCTATTTAAGAGTTCAAGAACTCTTCTTCTTCTTCGTACTCTGATCGGGCTTGCTCAGGGTGGTATGGCCATAAGCGAAATCCGCAGCCAAATTCTGGCTATTGCACAGGCTCAGGCACTCTTTTTTTTTGTTTTTTTTTGTTTTTTTTTTTGGAATTCTTCTTCTTTCTAAAACAAAAATGCTTATAGCACCTGGTTTTCCCAGGCGGTCTCCCATCCAAGTACTAACCAGGCCCGACTCTGCTTAGCTTCCGAGATCAGACGAGATCGGGCGTGCTCAGAGTGGTATGGCCATAAGCGAAAGCTGCTGCCAAATTCTGGCTATTTAAGAGTTCAAGAACTCTTCTTCTTCTTCGTACTCTGATCGGGCTTGCTCAGGGTGGTATGGCCATAAGCGAAATCCGCAGCCAAATTCTGGCTATTGCACAGGCTCAGGCATTCTTTTTTTTTTTTTTTTTTTTTTTTTTTTTTTGGAATTCTTCTTCTTTCTAAAACAAAAATGCTTATAGCACCTGGTATTCCCAGGCGGTCTCCCATCCAAGTACTAACCAGGCCCGACTCTGCTTAGCTTCCGAGATCAGACGAGATCGGGCGTGCTTTTTTTTTTTTTTTTTTTTTTTTTTTTATTTTTTTTTTATTATCAAAAATATGAAAATTTTACATTTCACATCTCATCACATTCATTAGCCTGTTACATTAGGTACATTGCTAACTGCTTAAAAGTTTACATGCATTTTTCCCCCGTCATCCACATTTATAAGATTGCAATCTTTTACAAAAGCTTTATCAAACACATCCTTATCCAAATATTTCCACATAAGACATACATTTTTCCTCAGTACGTTTTTGATCATTGCACAGATTTCTAAATTTTTCCCTTCATAAAACGCTAAGTTCCTCCTTGCCCATACTGCGTATCTTGCATGACTCAGTACATAATTGCAGAGATTTACTTTCTTATCTTTATAGTTTACACAATCTCCAAATAAAAACAGTTTCTTCCATTCATCTTTTTCAACATTTTTACCCCAGTTGTCCTTGATTAGCTCTTTTAGCTTTCCATGAAAGCCCTCAAGTTCTCTGCACTCTAAAAAAATATGCATCAACGTTTCTGGAGCAGATCTACACACATCACAATCCCTATTTATGTTCTTGTTTATCTGTTGGAGTACCACTTTCGTGTAGATTCTGTTGTGTCTTAATTTAAAATCCAGGTTCTCACATTCTATTGCATTGTACTTTACACATAGATTTCCCCAAATTTCCTTAACCTTTAAGCCAGGGAGCACCTTAGGCCACACATTTTCTGATGCCGGTACTTTGATCTCTTTTTTCAAAAGAAATTTGCACATCATACTTGTGGATACTCCTTCCAGCAGTCTTTTCCCATCACCTCCATCAAAATACAAAACTGGCAATCCCCATTCCCCAGGTTTAACAGTTTCATTTTCTATACTCTCTACCCAGGCTCTGGGCAGACTCGTCTTGATATTTTCACACATTGAGTCCACTTTTGACATCTTTATTTCATCATCCCACCCCGAAACACAATCATATATAGCTCTGTTAGGTAAGAACCCTCTTACATATTCATATGCTATATCTTTAACTTGTCTCACTCCTGCTTTCATATATAATTTATCATAAAACACTCTCTCCTTCATTCTGATTTTTGGATTTAAAAATATTGGTTGTTTTAAAACCTGATTTATATTTTCACATTCATACTGTATATTTCCTATGACCTCTGCCCACACACTAAGCACTTCCTGATAAAACAGCGGCATTTTGTCATACATCGGCTTTTTCATTGCCATAAAAAGTCCTTCCTCCCCACATCCACTACATTTGTCCAGCACATTCTTCATATAACCTTTCCACCCATACTCCACTTTATCACATAGATACTTTTTCATCGTTTTTACCCTTATGGCCTTCTTTTTAACCTCTAAATCAATCAACCCTAATCCTCCTTCTTTATAACTTGCAATTAATGTTTTCCTTGATATTTTAACTCCTTTCTCTCCCCAAATAAAATCATTTGTTATCTCAGTCATCTCGTTCATTACCCATTGTGGCAAATCAACTGCACCTAAAATATAGTTGCACTTGGAGAGCAACAAAGAGTTCACAACCACAACTTTCCCTCTTAACATTAGTTCCCTTAATTTCCAGAACTGTAGTACTTGTTTTATTTTATTTAAAATCCCTGTCCATGTGGCATCCCTTGCATCCTTTGCATTTCCTCCAATTTGAACTCCTAAAATATTAACATTGTCTTTTGCAATTTTAAAAGGTATATCGCACCCTCTCAAATCCACATCTCCTATGCACATTATTTCAGATTTTTCAATGTTTATTTTTGCCCCCGATGCTTTCCCATACACTTCTATGTGCTTCATTACTTTTTCTATGCTCTCTGCATCCTTAATCGTGAACGTTGTATCGTCCGCATACTGGTGTATAACACACTCAACACTATTTGGTATTTGGATACCCTTAATCTTTTTGTCTGCTCTAACCATTATGGCTAGAGGTTCAACCGAGATTGAATATAACAGAGCAGACATCGGACATCCCTGTCTCACTGACCTTTCAAGCGGAAAAGGGTCAGTCAAAACCCCATTTACTTTTACACAACTTTCCGCTTTACTGTATAGCAGATGTATCCACTCCAGCATTCTATTCCCAAACCCAAATTTCCTCATTGTTTGCTCCAAGTACTCATGTTCCACTCTATCAAAAGCTTTATTTAAATCTATACATAAAACTATCCCACCCTCTTGATCCTCCCCCATGCTGCCCACAACATCCCTTACTGTACAAATTGTATCCGTTATATCTCTTCCTGGAATACTATAAGCTTGGTTTGGCGCAATTATGGTCCCTATGACCTTTTTGATTCTATTCGCTAAAATTTTGGTTAAAATTTTATACTCTGTATTTAATAAACTTAGAGGCCTGTAGTTTTCTAATTTTAGCCGACTGCCCTTATTTTTAAAAAGAATCGTTATCATCCCCATACACATTGATTTTGGTACTTCCTTATTTTCCTCCATCTCCCTATACATTTTTAACAATATTGGTGACAAAATTTTAATAAATACCTTATAAAATTCATGTATTAATCCATCTGCTCCTGGGCTTTTATTTGGCTTTGTCTGCTTAATTGCTTCTTCAACTTCTCCTAGAGTTATGTCTCCTTCACACAACTCTCTATCTTCTTCAGTGAGGCTTATATTAACATTGTTTAAAACTCTATCTACATCCTCTTGTTTTATATTCCCTTTTTTATATAAATTCCTATAGAACATATCTACCCTTTCCACTATTTCTACATAGTCTGTAACTTTCTCCCCAACCTCGTTTTCCAACTCTGTAATGAATTTTTTCCCTTGTTTTCTCTTCTCCAAATTCAAAAAATATTTTGTACATCTTTCCCCTTCTAAAACATATTGTGCCCTGCTTCTTATTTTTGCACCTTCACATTTTTCTTTTTCGCACGCCTCTATTTCTGCTTTTATCTGACAATAATGTTCTTTCGTGTATTTAGGATCATTTTCAATTTTCCCGACTTCTTCCTCTAATAACCTATGCATAGCATCTAATTTGCATTTTTCCATGTGCTTTCTCTGTTTGGAGTACCTAATACTTACTCTTTTAATTTTCTTTTTTAATATACCCCACCATTTACATATATTTTCTCCATATAACGAATTTTCCATTTCGTCTTTAATACACTTCTCTATACTACATCTATACGCCTCTTCCTTTAATAAAGCAGAATTTAGACACCACGTTCCACCACCTTTCCCTTTAGAGTTTCCCCCTATACTCACTGTCATTACAGCATGATCACTTAAACCTGTGAAGTTATAACTCACATTCTTTATATATTGTAAAATATCCCTTTTAACCAGACATAGATCTATTCTACTCTGTTTGAGTTCACCCATCACTATTTGCCTCCTTGAAAATTCCCTCTTATAAGGATTTTCCTCCCTCCAGGCATCTGCCATATCCTTACTCACCATTAACAATTTTAAACATTTTCTAGAAGAATCCTCATTATACCTCATATTTTTTGCTATATCCAGTCTTGTGCATTTCACATTAAAATCTCCCACCACTATACAATTCTCGATACATAAAGATTTCAGCATCATAAAAACCTCTTTTCTTTCAGTTTCCACGTTTGGAGCATACATATTAATTAATCTATAACTATCTTTTTGCATCATGAAATCTATCCCTAATACCCTCCCATTTCCATCATTTTGTATTTGTTTTATGTTGTACATCCTCCCACCTCTAATCAAAATAGCTACTCCACGGGCTTTTTGGGTGCCGTGGTTTACATATATCTCCCCATCCCAAGCATTTTTTATTCCTTTCATTAAGTCCTCTGTCCAATTTGTCTCTTGCAGACATATCACTTGGGCCTTAAGCCCACTTATTGCCTGTTTAAATTTGTCCATGTCCCTCAGGCCATTACAATTCCAACAAGCAATGCTCAGTACTTCATCCATAATGAAAATAAAAAAGATAATAACATAAACATTAATGTACCTCATTAGTTGTTTTACTTTTTGGCACTGCCTTCTCCACCCTTTTCCATTTTCCTCTTGAGCTTCTTTGAGACAGCTTCATTTTCCCCAGTTTCGTCCATAAGGCTTATCAAAGTAACGTTAGTCTCTTGCACCATCATCCCCTCTTCTTCTTCCTCTTCTCCTCCTTGTATTCCTGTCGGCTCTCCTGCTCTTCCCCCTCTCATTTCTCGTTGATTCCTGTTATCATCCCTCTTATTTCCTCCATCGTTGGTTGTCATCTCCTTGTCCATCCTTCCACTCGCTCTCCTCTGCGTCCCGCTGCTTTTTCCAGACCCTCCTACCTCCATTACGCTCTCCAGCTCGCTCCATTCCTCACCTCCTTCTTCACCACTTGATAGTTTGGACTCTTCCACCTCACTGTACAGATCTAGGGAATCCCCCATCTCCTCTTTGTCTTCATCCTTCTCTACTTCGTTGCATACACACAATTCCTTACTCTTCCAACACACGGTGCAGCTCCCTTCGCTGCACTCGCGTGCATAATGTCCTTGCGCGCCACACTTAAAACATTTAAAATTCGGGCAGTCTTTAACAATATGCCCTGGCTGTATGCACAGGCGACATACCTTCACCTGCCTGTCATGTAACACCCGGAAGTACTCAGTTCCTCCCAGGACCTCAAACTTCGTTGAGTACGGGAGAGATTTTACTTTTTCAGTGAACTTGACTTTTAAGAACCTCGTCCCGTCAGCGATTCCAGTCCCTGGCCACATCCTTCTTTTCACTGTGGAAGCCGCTGTCACTCCCCAGTCTGTTAGTTTCTTTATTATTTCCTCATCTGTTATATATGTTGGCAGGTTCAGGAAAGAGACCACAGTCTCACTGTTGTGGATCTCCTTCGCCACTATACTCGCGTTTCTGATCTTTATTCCGTCCAATATCTTCCTTTTCCCTTTCTCTTCTCGCATGGTCAGTTCATACTCCCTTGGGTTCTTGAATCTACAGCCAATGACTTCACCGCACTCTTCCTTTACTTTCCTCAATAATTCCATCATCGTAATTCTTTCATTTCCAACAATTTCCACCAACACTGTTAGTGTCAGGGTTGCTGAATGACACAAACAAGTAAGTTGAAAGGATATTTATTTAACACAAACATATAATGGTCACGGCAGACAGGAAGAAGTGATGAGATAAACTGGAGCGGTAACTGATGAAGTGTTCTGAATGAGTCTCTTATCTGATGCAGGATGGAAGTCGGGATGGTGAAAGTTCAAGGCTGGTGATCTGAAGAAGGCAGGCTGGTTGAGGAAGGATCGTCGGATGAAGGAACACAGGTAAGTCTTCTGAAGGTAAGGATCGAGTGAGTGAGTCAGTATGGCGATGTAGTATCGACGAGACCTGACAATGACTGTAGGAACTGAAGGTGCTTATAACAGGAAGTGCAGTGATGGGGAAATAGGGACAGGTGATGAACACAGGTGCGATGAATCAGAACTCGGGTGAAGCGGAGCGGATGGGCGGAGTGTAGAGGTCTGACGCTGATGCATCTGTGACAGTACCCCCTCCTCCACGGCCAGCTCCTGAGGGCCGAAAGACCCGACGACGGGGCCGACCTCGACCTCTCGGCGCCGGACGATTGGGATGAGATGAGTGAAAGTCCTGTAGGAGCATAGGGTCTAGTATGTCATCACGATGAACCCAGCATCTCTCCTCAGGTCCAAAACCCTCCCAGTCCACGAGGTACTCCAGTTGATTGCCCCGTCGTCGGGAATCGAGAATGCCCTGGACCTGGTAGATGTTCTCGTCAGCGGGGTCCACGGGAGGAGGAGGTACCTCATCAGCGCCAGGCTCTGAGGAGTGAGGAAACAAAGGATCAGTATAGGGTTTGAGCAGGGAGACATGAAATGAAGGTGAGATGCGGTAGTGTGCAGGGAGTGATAACCGGTAGGTGACGTCGTTGATCTGCCTCTGTATTGCGAATGGACCTATATATCGGGGACTCAGCTTACGACAGGGCTGACGGAGACGGATGTCCCGGGTGGAGAGCCAGACCTTTTGCCCTGGTTGATACCTCGGAGTCGCAGATCTTCTAGCGTCGGCCTGACTCTTGTGTCTCCGAACAGCCCTTTGGAGATGAACATGAGCTGAGTCCCAGACCCTCTCGCTCTCCTGGAACCAATGATGGACTGCTGGAACATCTGAAGGCTCACCTGACCAGGGAAACAGGGGCGGCTGGAAGCCGAGTATGCACTGAAACGGTGTGAGACCAGTAGTAGACTGTTGAAGGGAATTCTGTGCATACTCGGCCCAGGGTAGATACCTGCTCCAGCAGTCTTGATGGTCATGGCAGTAGGATCGAAGATACCGTCCGACCTCTTGTATCTTCCGCTCAGTCTGGCCATTGGACTGGGGATGGTATCCTGACGTCAAGCTGACTGTGACTCCCAGAAGGTTGAAGAAGGCTCTCCATACCCTGGATATAAACTGAGGTCCGCGATCGGAGACGATATCTTCTGGTAACCCAAAGTGACGAAAGACTTGGTTAAATAATGCTTCTGCCGTTTCGAAGGCAGTGGGTAGACCTGGCATAGGGATGAGTTTACAGGCCTTCGAGAAACGGTCAACAACCACCAGTATACATGTTTGAGATTGAGAAGAAGGGAGATCGGTAACAAAGTCTATCCCCAGATGGGACCACGGCCTGGTTGGAATAGGCAAGGGTACTAATTTACCTTCTGGGAGCCGACGAGGGACCTTGGCCATGGCACAGACTGAGCAGCCCTTAACGTACTGGGACACATCCTGGCTCATACTGGGCCACCAGTACCGACGTTGAAGGAGCGAGAGGGTCTGTTGACTGCCTGGGTGTCCAGAGCCCAGCGAAGTATGGACCGAGTCCATGAGGGACGGACGTAGACGCGTGGGAACATAAGTCCGTCCCACTGGCCCTCCCGGCGGAGCAGGTTCGGTACGGGTGGCGTCGGCTATATGGTCATCTATACCCCACTGGATGGGACTAACAATCAAGGCTGGAGGGAGGACAGGTTCTGGTTCTGGAGTGAAGGTATCGGGTTGATGTATACGAGATAGTGAATCAGCCTTGACATTTTTGTCCCCTGGACGGTATGTTACCTTGAAGTTGAATCTTGTAAAGAAAAGGGACCAGCGAGCTTGACGAGTGTTGAGTCTTTTGGCCTCTCGAAGGTATTCCAGATTACGGTGGTCTGTGATGACTATAAAGGGATGTTTCGCTCCCTCCAGCCAGTGTCTCCATTCCTCCAGAGCTAGCTTGATAGCCAGCAGTTCCCGGTTGCCGATATCATAATTCTGCTCCGCCGGGGACATCTTCTTGGAGAAGAAGGCACATGGATGGAGTCGAGGAGGCTTCCCCTGCTGTTGAGAGAGGATCGCTCCTACCCCAGTGTTGGACGCATCCACTTCGACGGTGAAAGGAAGATCTGGATTGGGATGCACAAGGGTAGGAGCGGAACTGAATGATTGCTTCAACACATCAAACGCTTGGGTGGCTTCAGAGGTCCAGGACAGAGACTTGGCCCCTTTTTTCAGGAGTGAGGTGATAGGAGCACTGATTTGACTGTAACCTTGAATGAATCTACGGTAGAAGTTTGCGAAGCCCAGGAATCGTTGCAGCTCTTTGATGGTGATGGGTAATGGCCAGTTGGCAACGGCATCCACCTTCCTCTGGTCCATGGTGACTCCCTGAGGAGTGATCACATACCCTAGGAAGTGGAGGGTTTCTTGATGGAACTCACATTTCTCAAGTTTTAGATACAGCTGATGATCCCGAAGACGTTGGAGAACTGACTTGACATGAAGGCGGTGCTCAGACAGGCTGGTAGAATATATAAGGACATCATCGATGTAGATTATAACGAACTGGTTCAGATAATCTTTAAATATCTCATTCATAAACCCCTGGAAGACCGCTGGAGCATTGGACAGCCCGAAGGGCATGACGCGGTACTCATAGTGGCCTGCAGGAGTGATGAATCCGGTCTTCCACTCATCTCCCTTTCTAATTCTAATTAAATTATAAGCACTACGGAGATCAAGTTTAGTGAATACCTTAGCACCACGAAGCTGTTCCAAGGCGGCTGGGACCAGAGGAAGAGGATACCTATACTTGACGGTGGAATTATTGAGGGTCCGGTAATCTATACAGGGGCGCAAGCCTCCGTCCTTCTTACCGACGAAAAAGAAGCTTGAAGCAGCAGGGGAAGTAGAAGGTCGGATGTATCCTTGGTGAAGTGCCTCCTCGATGTACTCCTCCATGGCCTTCTGTTCTGGGATGGACAGTGGGTAGATTTTACCACGCGGTAGGACCGCCCCAGGCAGTAGGTCAATCGCACAGTCCCATGGCCGATGTGGTGGAAGTTTCGTGGCCAGCTGCTTATCGAAGACATCCTGGAACGCCCGGTAACTGTGAGGAATCTCATGATGGTCGTTAATAGCTGGGCTTTCAATGGAGGTAGTACACATGGAAATCTTTTGGACGGGTAATGAGTGATGGTGAGACACCCTTTTAACCTGAGATAAACAGCGTGAAAAGCAGTTACTTCCCCATTGACGAACCTCTCCCGTAGACCAGTTGATATCTGGAGAATGAAGTTCCAACCACGGGCGTCCCAGGATGATATCTGCCGTAGAACCCTCCAACACCAGAAAAGACAATTCCTCTTGATGAAGACAACCAACTTTCATTGTTACAGAGGGGCTGCGGTGACATATCCTCCCACGACCGAGCGGTCTGCCGAGGATGGAATGCACTTGAAGAGACTGCGGGATGGATTCATGGTGGACTTGTAGCTTTTGAAGAGTGGAACGGGAGATAAAGTTACCAGCGGACCCAGAGTCGATTAGCGCTTGTGCTGGAAGAGAGTGCTGACGATGTGAGATCTGAACAGTAGTGTATTTCAGTTGAGAAATGGGTGATGGAAGATGTACTGTACTCACCGCCGGTCGTGGGGGACGAACTAGACAAGAGACTAGCAGGTGGCCAGCGGATCCACAGTATAGACACAGGTTGTTAGAGATACGTCTCTGGCGTTCAACTGCTGATAAATGTGCAGAACTGAGGTCCATGGGTTCTGGTGTTAGAGGGTTGACTGTGGTGGAAGGACGAGGAGGAGGCAGTGCAGGTTGAGCGAGCAGACAGGCAGTGCGGCGTTGGTCCACTCTGATGGAACGCTGAATGAGACTTTCCAAACCAATGGCATCATCATGAATGGTGAGTTGTAACCGGATCTCATGATCTAACCCTTGCCGGTAGGCGGTGATTAAAGCCGGCTCATTCCATCCACTAGAGGCTGCTAGGGTTCGAAACTGAAGGGCATATGAAGAAACAGATGACTTGCCTTGTCGTAGATGAAATAATTGATCATGAACTGATAAAGCATTAGCGACTGGAGAAAATACAACCCGGAAGTGACTAATAAAGTTGTTCAGGGTCTCAGTCACAGCTCCTTTCGCTTCCCAAAGCGATTGTGCCCAAAGCAATGCTCTTCCAGTGAGAAGGGAAATGAAGAAAGCTACCTTAGATCTCTCGGAGGCGAATTGTGATGCGTTCATCTCCATGAACAGCTCGCACTGCAGGAGAAATCCGCTGCACTCCCCCTCCTCGCCAGAGAAGGGCGCTGGCCGGGCCATGGGACTGACAGAGGCAGACGAAGAAGAATTGATGGCGGGTGATGAAGTGACAGGTGAGGATCCAGTGGTGAAGATCGGCGTGGAAGCTTCTCCGTCGCCGTGACCAGATGGTTCGTGCATGTTTGGTCAGGTCTTCTGTCAGGGTTGCTGAATGACACAAACAGGTAAGTTGAAAGGATATTTATTTAACACAAACATATAATGGTCACGGCAGACAGGAAGAAGTGATGAGATAAACTGGAGCGGTAACTGATGAAGTGTTCTGAATGAGTCTCTTATCTGATGCAGGATGGAAGTCGGGATGGTGAAAGTTCAAGGCTGGTGATCTGAAGAAGGCAGGCTGGTTGAGGAAGGATCGTCGGATGAAGGAACACAGGTAAGTCTTCTGAAGGTAAGGATCGAGTGAGTGAGTGAGTATGGCGATGTAGTATCGACGAGACCTGACAATGACTGTAGGAACTGAAGGTGCTTATAACAGGAAGTGCAGTGATGGGGAAATAGGGACAGGTGATGAACACAGGTGCGATGAATCAGAACTCGGGTGAAGCGGAGCGGATGGGCGGAGTGTAGAGGTCTGACGCTGATGCATCTGTGACAGTTAGTTTCTTCTCATAACTTCGATCTGTTGCTGCATTTTCATCTCCCCTTCTCACCACACCCTTGTCCTTCTCCTTGTTAGCCTCCATGCTGTCCACCGCTCACCGTGGGTAACCCCACTCCCAGTGGCACCCCAAACAGCTGAGTGCTGTTTGGGGAGAGGAATTAATCCAACTTATAAACTTCTCTGTTTTTCTCCAATATTTTAAACAAGAAACAAAAGAAATAATCAAAAAAGTTCCTTCAAACAAACTTTCTGTCTGTTTACCTCGCTGAATCCACTCACTTCCTGTTTAGCTCAATAGCGCCGTTCAGGGTGGTATGGCCATAAGCGAAAGCTGCTGCCAAATTCTGGCTATTTAAGAGTTCAAGAACTCTTCTTCTTCTTCGTACTCTGATCGGGCTTGCTCAGGGTGGTATGGCCATAAGCGAAATCCGCAGCCAAATTCTGGCTATTGCACAGGCTCAGGCACTCTTTTTTTTTTTTTTTTTTTTTTTTTTTTTTTGGAATTCTTCTTCTTTCTAAAACAAAAATGCTTATAGCACCTGGTATTCCCAGGCGGTCTCCCATCCAA
The DNA here is from genome assembly GCF_949357685.1 of Gobio gobio. Taxonomy (NCBI): domain Eukaryota; kingdom Metazoa; phylum Chordata; class Actinopteri; order Cypriniformes; family Gobionidae; genus Gobio; species Gobio gobio. The sequence continues at coordinate 43,310,397 of NC_137106.1, forward strand.
GTACTAACCAGGCCCGACTCTGCTTAGCTTCCGAGATCAGACGAGATCGGGCGTGCTCAGAGTGGTATGGCCATAAGCGAAAGCTGCTGCCAAATTCTGGCTATTTAAGAGTTCAAGAACTCTTCTTCTTCTTCGTACTCTGATCGGGCTTGCTCAGGGTGGTATGGCCATAAGCGAAATCCGCAGCCAAATTCTGGCTATTGCACAGGCTCAGGCACTCTTTTTTTTTTTTTTTTTTTTTTTTTTTTTTTGGAATTCTTCTTCTTTCTAAAACAAAAATGCTTATAGCACCTGGTATTCCCAGGCGGTCTCCCATCCAAGTACTAACCAGGCCCGACTCTGCTTAGCTTCCGAGATCAGACGAGATCGGGCGTGCTCAGAGTGGTATGGCCATAAGCGAAAGCTGCTGCCAAATTCTGGCTATTTAAGAGTTCAAGAACTCTTCTTCTTCTTCGTACTCTGATCGGGCTTGCTCAGGGTGGTATGGCCATAAGCGAAATCCGCAGCCAAATTCTGGCTATTGCACAGGCTCAGGCACTCTTTTTTTTTTTTTTTTTTTTTTTTTTTTTTTTTTTGGAATTCTTCTTCTTTCTAAAACAAAAATGCTTATAGCACCTGGTATTCCCAGGCGGTCTCCCATCCAAGTACTAACCAGGCCCGACTCTGCTTAGCTTCCGAGATCAGACGAGATCGGGCGTGCTCAGAGTGGTATGGCCATAAGCGAAAGCTGCTGCCAAATTCTGGCTATTTAAGAGTTCAAGAACTCTTCTTCTTCTTCGTACTCTGATCGGGCTTGCTCAGGGTGGTATGGCCATGAGCGAAACCCGCAGCCAAATTCTGGCTATTGCACAGGCTCAGGCACTCTTTTTTTTTTTTTTTTTTTTTTTTTTTTTTGGAATTCTTCTTCTTTCTAAAACAAAAATGCTTATAGCACCTGGTATTCCCAGGCGGTCTCCCATCCAAGTACTAACCAGGCCCGACTCTGCTTAGCTTCCGAGATCAGACGAGATCGGGCGTGCTTTTTTTTTTTTTTTTTTTTTTTTATTTATATATTCCATCAAATATTTCACATCTTACATGCACACAAATTGTTTACAACAAATCACATCATTAAATTTCACTTAACATATATTCATATAAACTCCCCATCCTTTAACAATTTACAGGCATTATTACTCTGGCATTTTTATTTTAAAATCATTAAAACATGCCAATACTCTTCCGTCATTCCCAGTAATTGTTTTGTGAAAACTCTCAGTTTGTTCATTCATATTGAAATAATCAAACAAGGTCTGTATATGCCCTTCCAATTTTCTTTTAAAAAAAACCCACATATTGATATTACCTTGTTTTCCTTTCATGACATTTCGTCTGCACCAAATTGCATATCTGGCTACATTTAGAATAAAGTTGACTATACATTTCTTTTTCCCTCTTCCGTTTAGTCCAAGTAAAAACACTTTATTCCATTGACTTTGGGGTTCAATTTTCTCTCCCAAAATTCCTTCTACAAACTTTTTAGTTTCTCTCATAAAATCCTGAAGGTTTGCACACAATAAAAATAAATGTAAAAGCCCTTCATCTTCATTTTTGCAAACATCACATTTTGCATTCTGAGCAATCCTCATTTTACATAATCTCATTTTTGTATAAATTACATTGTGCCTTAAAAGAAAATTAAAATTCTCCATCATTGGATCCATGTATCGTATTCTTAGATTATCCCAAATATTTTCCTTTTCAGTCTCTGGGAATAACCTCTTCCAAAAAACCTCTGCTATAGGTTGAACAAAAATCCTCATTCTAAAAAAATTGTAAAACAACTTTAAAGAACATAATTGAAATGAAATTGTATTCCCACTTTCTTTTAAAAGCACTTCCACCTTTCCCCTCCCTTCAACCTTTCTTTCTATTCCTTCTATCCATTCCATGGGAATTGCTCCTTTGATTTTGTCAAATTGTTTTTTAACAGAACCCCTTTCAACATCCTCCCCAATCCCCTCAATTTCATCTATTACACCTTGTAATGGTATAAAACCTTCTATTACTTCGTACAAGATATCTTTCACTTTAGTCATTCCTGCTGCAACCCATTGTTTAAAATATAATTCCTTTTCTTCACATAAAATATTAGAGTTTAAAAACAAAGGATGATTTAAAAACTCTTTCATTCCTTCAGGCTTATACACAACTGCCGGTAAAAATTCTTTCCATGCTCCTAAAATTTCTCTATAGAATTCTGGTACACCCTTTATCATATGTTCTTTCAATTTCATCCATATTATTTCATCTCCCATATTAAGACCCCCACACTTATTTAAAAAATACTTCATCCCATCCTTCCACTCTTGTCTGTTATCCTTATTCAAGAATTTTTTCATTATTTTAACCCTTAAACTCTTCATTCTTAAAACGGGATCTAACAAGCCTAAACCTCCCTTCTCAACCGGTCCTATCAATGTATCATATGCAATCTTTGCAGGTTTCCCATCCCATATAAACTTTAAAATACACGTTTTCAGTCTCTTAAAAACCCATATAGGTAAAGGCGTTACTTCTAAAGTATACCATAATTTTGACAGCATCAGAGCATTCACAACCAAAACTTTCCCTCTTAAGCCCAACACTCTTTGTCTCCAAAATGTCAACCTCCTCTCAATTCCTCCTAAAATCTCATCCCATATTATATCTCTAGTTTTCTTTTCCTCTTTCCCAATTCGAATTCCCAGGATTTTCATATTTTCTGTCTCCTCTTTAAAATTAAGGTAGTCAGGTAATTGTTTTGCTGTTCCTATTCTCATCATTACAGTTTTATCTATGTTTATTTTTGCTCCTGAACCCTTACAATATTTTTGTATTTTCCCCATAGCTCCCTCAATACTCTCAGTGTCTTTTAGAATTAAAGTGGTATCATCCGCATATTGGTAAATTTTTTGTTCTTTTTCTGATCCACCAAATCCAACCCCTTTAATATTTACGTCTTCTGCAACTGCTAAACCTAAAGGTTCAGCTACAATACTATATAACAAGGCTGATAACGGGCATCCCTGCCTTATAGACCTTGTTAAGCTAAAAACATCTGTCATAAAACCATTGCACTTTATAAAACTAATTGCATCTGTATATAAAGCTCTAATCCATTTTATAAAACTATCCCCGAAGCCAAAATGCTCTAAAAGTTCAAATAAAAAATCATGTTCTACCCTATCAAAAGCTTTTTCCAAATCTAAACTAAAAATGTATCCTTCCTTTTTGTTTTCAATCATATAGCTTACTTTATCCCTTATATTCATAACCGTATCTGTAATGTCCCTCCCTATAATTGAATACGCTTGATTTGTTGTTATTATTTCTGGTAAAACCTTCTTTAAACGATTTGCTAAAACTTTGGCTAAAATTTTAAAATCTGTATTTAACATTGATATAGGCCTATAGTTCTTTAAATCTGCTGAATCGCCTCTTTTCTTAAAAATTAATTTCACCATTCCTACTCTCATCAATTGGCTTGCTTTCCCTTTATCATATATTACCTTATATATCTCTTTAAGAACCGGCGTTAATATATTCCTAAAAGTCTTATAAAATTCACTAGTCAAACCGTCTGCCCCTGGACTTTTACCATTATTCAACTGTGATATGGCTGCCTCTATTTCCTCATCTAACAAATCCATATCACACCTTTCTTTATCCTCTTTATTAACTTTTGTTTTTACCTTACTTAATAAAAACTGCCTTTCTTCTTCTTGCGTCCCTTCACTTTTAAAAAGACGCGCATAAAACTCTTTTACACGTTCTAATATCTCCTTACTCTCTTTCGTTCTACTTCCGTCCAGCTTTAATACCTCCTTTATTGTATCCGCCCTTTGTCTATTTTCCTCTAAGCTAAAAAAGAATTTTGTGCACCTTTCCCCTTCCATTACATTTTTTGCCCTACTCCTTATCATAGCTCCTCTACATTTTTCACCTTCAATCTCTTTTAACCTGTTCTCATAATCTAAAATTGTTTCTATATCTCCATTCTCGTTTTGTAATTCATCTTTCAAAATCTGTCTAACTGTTTGCTCTTCCCTCCTCTTAATCTTTTGTATTAAACTGCTGTAGCTTATTGAATATTTCTTTACCTCATACTTTACATTATCCCACCAGACCCTCTTATCTTCTTCATACATTCCATTCTCTCTCTCCTTCATTATTATTTCTTCTATCTTCATTTTATACCCCTCATCTTTTAACAGCTCATTATTTAAACACCACACCCCCTTTCCTCTCTCTACCCCTACTTCATTCAAATGTACCATTAACATTCCATGGTCACTTAAAGAAGTCATCTTATAATATATTTTATCAACCATTCTCCTCATATTCCTTTTAATCAACATAAAATCTATTCGACTTTGCTTCATTTGATCTTTTACTAACTGTCGTCTAGAGAAGTCTCTTATACCCTCATTCCTCTCCCTCCATATATCTATTAGATCATTTGTATCCATTAGTTTGAGCAATTCCTCTCTCCCACTGTCTCTTTTATAAACCATATCATTTGCTATATCCATTCTACTAAACACTGTATTAAAATCCCCCATTAGAATAATTCTTTCCCCTTTTCCTATCTGGCCATTTAAATTATTAAAAAACGTTTTCTTTTCAGCCTCTGGGTTTGGCGCATGTACATTACACAGAAAAACGTTTTCCCCTCCTATAGCCATTTTTACAATAATGCATTTTCCTTCTTTATCCTTATAAAAGATTTCAACATCATCACTCACATTTCTTTTGCATAAAATAGCAACACCTTTCCCTTTCCCCCCTTCTCCGTTATTATAAAACATTCCTCCTTTCCATTTTCTTTTAAAACTATCCATCATTTCATCTTTCCAAAATGTTTCCTGCAATAATATAACATCAGCTTTTTTGCATAACTCTTTCATTTTGTCAAATTTATCCACACTAGTTAATCCCCTCACATTGATTGAAATAAAGCAGAGGGTCATTACAAACAACACATTCATGATTCATTTCTTTCTTCCCCCTCCTCCAATAAAACACCATCCTTGTTTGCACTTAAGTTCATTTTCTTTCTCTGTCCTTTTCCCCCACCTTCTTCTGGACTAGTTTTATTTATTTTCCCTCTTTTCATTCCCCTCCTAAGC